>NC_057805.1:102837278-102849313 GCF_018294505.1 Triticum aestivum
CAGATCGGTTTATTTTTTTTCGGTTTTATTACTTAGTGAACGTTCACCGACCCGTTCGTTTTAATGAACATGTTCGTCGGATTGTCGCTGTTAACGAACGTCCGTTCGTTTAACTGTTCGTCAGTTTTTCTTTTTCGTCGGATTTTCCGCGATTATTCCAGATCGTGATTTCCGATCAGATCTTCGTTTTCGTTTAACTTTTCACTCGTTTATCGGAATCAGGCAATTCAAGCGCCTAGATTTCGTCTCGAAATTCTCTTTCCGTTTAACCTACTCAAACAAGTTTTTGCCACTGTAAAATTTGACCTAGATCCAGATTAGTAAACGAAGCTTGTTTCTTTTGCCGTTTGACTTCCGTTGCTTCGTTCGAGTTGAATCTTTTTGCAAACCGGAGTTCTTAAGTTGAACTTTCTGGTTGGATCTTTATTTGAGTTTTACTTGTGCATTAGATGAGTACTTATTGTTTGCTTGTTTGTTTGCGATAGAGTACCCGGAGTGCGCCGCTTGCTACTTCAAATCTCTAGGTTTCGCGGATCATCAGCAAGGCAAGTAACACTTTGATCATACTTTTCACTACCCAGTTTTATTGCATTAGATCAATCCTCAAACATTGCATGATTAGGATCTAATTAAATTGTGGGTATTGGGAAGTAGATGAGGTAGTACCTATCACCTGTTTTTATTATCAAACCCTTGGGAGTTACTTCTACGCTTGCTTATATTGCCATGCTATGCTTGTAGACGTGGATTGGGTTTGAGAGATATTCACGACAGATGTGAGATTGTTAACTAATGGTTTACTTAAGGTGGCAACTAAAACACACATCTGGGTGGATTGAGGCACCTGGCGAACCCAGTGCTGCCTGTATTTTTGGATATCCCGGAGTACCCGTGTGATCATCCTATGGACCGCCACCCAGGCTCAAAGGGATCATGAGATTATTCATGCTAGAAACTTCTGTGTGCAGCCACAAGCTATTATGGGCTCTAGCATAGTTGATTAAGTTGTGTGAGCTCTTGAAGAGGTAGACTAGCAGATGTAGGGGATGTAGGTGGTACGGTCTACCCGGAGTAGAGAGTTAACGCTTCTGAAAGACTGTGTCTCGGTCATCCGTTTCTCAAACACCATGAAGTGCGAGAATCCCAACGGAGGCGGTCCAGTCTTGTGGGGAAAAGTGCACAAACCTCTGCAGAGTGTATAAACTAATCATGGTTAGCCGTGTCCCCGGTTATGGACAACTTGAGTATCTAGTACTTGGATTATCATATGAATCTCTTCATCATGTTACTTTAATTAATTTTGTTGGGTTAATGATGATACTTAATTGGGATTGAGTTGGAGGTACCTTCTCAATGTTTAACAACCACCATGATAGTTAAATAAAATTTATTCCTTTGCAGTAGGGAAAAATTGGCTTTTCGCAAAACTGTAACCATAGAGCTTTCTACCAGCCATATATGCATGTAGTATATTATTATTCTGTTCATTACTCTATGTGTGTTACATTGCCAGCATATTCCATGTGCTGACCCGTTTTCGGGCTGCAACATTTCATGTTGCAGACTTTTCAGACGACGAGTAAGGTGCCTTAGGTGGTGGTCTTATACTCAGTGATGCCGTTGGAGTTGATGGACTCACTTATTTTCCAAGCCTTCCGCTGTTTTCGTATTAGATGGCCTTAAGCCATATTTATCATACTTATTCTCTTTTGAGATATTTCGTTGTAATAAGTGTGTGATTGCTACTCTGTTATAAATCCTCCATTTGTACTGTGCGTGTCAGCATTACTGATCCAGGGATGACACTGGTGCACAGCAGCACAGACTGTTTGAGGTCTGGTCGCTACAGAGTTATAATGGTTTACCTTGCGTGCCAACATGCTATTAAAATAGTTGTGATGTGGTATAGTGGGGTGGTATCCTCCTTTGAATGATCTAAGTGACTCGATTTGGCACATGTTCATACATGTAGTTGAAACAAATCGACATAGCCTTCACGATATTTATGTTCATGGTGGATTATATCCTACTCATGCTTGGACTCAATGTTTATTAATTTTAATGCATGTTCATGACTGTTGTCGATCTCTAGTTGGTCGCTTCCCAGCCTTTTGCTAGCCTTCACTTGTACTAAGCGGGAATACTGCTTGTGCATCCAATTCCTTAAACCCCAAAGTTATGCCATATGAGTCCACTATACCTTCCTATATGCGGTATCTACCTGCCGTTCCAAGTAAATTTGTATGTGCCAAACTCTAAACCTTCAAATGAAATTCTGTTTTGTATGCTTGAATAGCTCATGTATCAACTAGGGCTGTCCTTATCTTCCATGTTAGGCGGGTTATTCTCAAGAGGAGTGGACTCTGCTCCTCACTCACGAGAAAATGGCTGGTCACTGGGATGCCCAGTCCCATGCTTTATGCAAATCAAATCAAAATAATTGCAAACAAAAATCCCCCTGGGACTGTTGTTAGTTGGAGGCACTCGTTGTTTCGAGCAAGCCATGGATTGATGCTTGTTGGTGGAGGGGGAATATAAACTTTACCATTCTGTTTGGGAACCGCCTATAATGTGTGTAGCATGGAAGATATCGCCATCTCTTGGTTGTTATGTTGACAATGAAAGTATGCCGCTCAAAATATTATTTATCTCTATTTCAAAATCGAGCTCTGGCACCTCTACAAATCCCTGCTTCCCTCTGCGAAGGGCCTATCTATTTACTTTTATGTTGAGTCATCACCCTCTTATTAAAAAGCACCAGCTGGAGATCACTGCTGTCATTTGCATTCATTACTGTTAATTTATATTGGGTATGACTATGACTGGATCTCTTATACCATGAATTACAATGTCTAGTCAGTCCTTGATCTTTAAAGGTGCTCTGCATTTATGTTTTGCGGTCTCAGAAAGGGCTAGCGAGATACCATCCTGTTATATCATATTATGATTGTTTTGGGAAAGTGTTGTCATCCGAGATTTATTATTATTGCTCGCTAGTTGATTATGCCATTGATATGAGTAAACATGGTACCTAAGAGTTATTGTGAATGTGGTTAGTCATAATCTTTGCTGAAAACTTGAATGCTGGCTTTACATATTTACAACAACAAGAGCAAACAGAGTTTGTAAAAGTTTTTCTTTATCACTTTCAGTTTATCAACTAAATTGCTTGAGGACAAGCAAAGGTTTAAGCTTGGGGGAGTTGATACGTCTCCGTCGTATCTACTTTTCCAAGCACTTTTGCCCTTGTTTTGGACTCTAACTTGCATGATTTGAATGGAACTAACCCGGACTGACGTTGTTTTCAGCAGAATTGCCATGGTGTTATTTATGGGCAGAAACAAAAGTTCTCGGAATGACCTGAAACTCCACGAAACTTATTTTTGGAAAATATTAAAAATACTGGAAGAAGAATCCATGTCAGGGGGGCCTCCACCTGTCCACGAGGGTGGGGGGCGCGCCTGCCCCCCTGGGCGCGCCCCCCTGCCTCATGGGCCCCCTGACGCTCCACCGACCTCAACTCCAACTCCATATATTCGTGTTCGGGGAGAAAAAAATAAGAGAGAAGGATTCATCACGTTTTACGATACAGAGCCGCCGCCAAGCCCTAAAACCTCTCGGGAGGGCTGATCTGGAGTCCGTTCGGGGCTTCGGAGAGGGGAATCCATCGCTGTCGTCATCATCAACCATCCTCCATCACCAATTTCATGATGCTCACCGCCGTGCGTGAGTAATTCCATCGTAGGCTTGCTGGACGGTGATGGGTTGGATGAGATTTATCATGTAATCGAGTTAGTTTTGTTAGGCTTTGATCCCTAGTATCCACTATGTTCTGAGATTGATGTTGCTATGACTTTGCTATGCTTAATGCTTGTCACTAGGGCCCGAGTGCCATGATTTCAGTTCTGAATCTATTATGTTTTCATGAATATATGTGAGTTCTTGATCCTATCTTGCAAGTCTATAGTCACCTACTATGTGTTATGATCCGGCAACCCCGAAGTGACAATAATCGGGACCACTCCCGGTGATGACCATAGTTTGAGGAGTCCATGTATTCACTATGTCTTAATGCTTTGGTCCGGTACTCTATTAAAAGGAGGCCTTAATATCCCTTAGTTTCCATTAGGACCCCGCTGCCACGGGAGGGTAGGACAAAAGATGTCATGCAAGTTCTTTTCCATAAGCACGTATGACTATATTCGGAATACATGCCTACATTACATTGATGAATTGGAGCTAGTTCTGTGTCACCCTATATTATGACTGTTACATGATGAACCGCATCCGGCATAATTCTCCATCACCGATCCAATGCCTACGAGCTTTTCCTATATTGTTCTCCGATTATTTACTTTTCCGTCGCTACTGTTACAATCACTACAAAACCCAAAAATATTACTTTTGCTACCGTTACCGTTACTTCCATATTACTTTGCTACTAAATACTTTGCTGCAGATACTAAGTTATCCAGGTGTGGTTGAATTGACAACTCAACTGCTAATACTTGAGAATATTCTTTGGCTCCCCTTGTGTCGAATCAATAAATTTGGGTTGAATACTCTACCCTCGAAAACTGTTGCGATCCCCTATACTTGTGGGTTATCACAGACGCATTGTGTGCGATACTCCTAGCCACCGTAAGCAAGTAGTTTGCATTTTTCAAAGTTTTTTGTACAAATAGAATCGCACACGAACTAACTATAGTAACCGTTTGTGTTATAATTTCTCATCGCAAACAGTTCATCCGAGTGGGCTATTTGCTGTGTATCACACACAACTTGTTTACACGAATCGTTTGTGTTCTTTTGGATCATCGCACACAGTTCATCTATGTGAACTGTATGCCGCATATCACACACATCTTGTTAAGTTGAACCGTTTCTGTTCTCTTCCCTAACCGAAAACAATTCGTTCGAGTGAACCGTATGCCGTATATCACACACACCTTGATCTTCCTGACCATTTCTGTTGCATTCCCTAATACCAAACAGTTCATCGGAGCGAAATGTATGCCGTATATCACACACACATTGATATGGCTGCCCGTTTCTGTTGTTCTGTCTAATCGCAAACAGTTCATATGGATCAACCGTATTCCCCGCATCGCACACGTAACTAAAATCTGAACCGTGTTTGATGTCTCCGCCATTGCAAACGTTTTGCATCTTTTTGACGGGTTTTTTACAACGCCATTTGCGATTAATGCATCGCACACAGTTTGTCAAAGGGTCTCTGATCGTAGTGTCGCGTTAGCAGCATCCTGCAGTAGTGCCAACACAACGGCGTGGTGGTGGTGGTGGCAACGGAATTCCGGCAGGGCTTCGCCAAGCGCTACATGGACAAGAAGTCGAGGGAGAGGGAGATGGTAGCCGCCGTGGTCAATGGATGGGATGCCTCTTGCGCCTCCTCTCTATTTATATAGGAGGGACATGGCCAGCCCTTGCCCCTCCTCCAAGGGAGGGGGTGGCGGCCAAGGAGGAGAGGATTGCCCTCTAAGCCAAGTGGAGGGCTCTCCCCTTTTGGGTTTTCCACCCCTAGGTGCATGGGCCTCGTAGGAGATGGTGCCCCTGGCCCATTAAGGCCAGGGCTCCCCTACAGCCCATGCTACTGTATGCGACATGGTGGAACCCTTGGTGGACTTCCGGACCCCTTCGGAACCCTCCAGAACCTTCTGAAAGCTTCCCGGTACAATACGAAAAATTCGAACCTTTTTGGAACCCCAATAACAACTTTCCATATATAAATCTATACCTCCGGACCATTCTAGAACTCCCCGTGAAGTCCTAGATCTCATCCGGACTATGAACAACCTTCGTTCAGCAATGTTAATATCTCATTACTACCCTAGCGCTACCATACGTTAAGTGTGCGACCCTACGGGTTTGAGAATCATGTAGACATGACCAAGACACCTCTCCGGTCAATAACCACTAGAGGGACCTGGATGCCCGTATTGGTTCCTACATATTCTACGAAGATCTTTATCGGTTGAACCCCGATGTCGAGGATTCAGTTAATCTCGTATGCAATTCCCTTTGTCCAGCGGTATGTTACTTGCCCGAGATTCGATCGTCGGTATCTCCATACCTAGTTCAATCTCGTTACCAGAAAGTCTCTTTACTCGCTCCGTAATACAAGATCTCGTGACTAAACTCATTAGCCACATGAAGCTTCTTGTGATTCCGTATTACCGAGAGGGCCCAGAGATATCTCTCCCGGAGTGACAAATCCCAGTCTCGATCCATGCAACCTAACAGACACCTTTGAAGATACCTGTAGAGAGCACCTTTATGATCACCCAGTTATGAAGTGATGTTTGATAGCACACAAAGTATTCCTCCGGTATCTGGGAGTGGCATGATCTCATGGTCAAGGAACTTATACTTGACATGAAGAAAGTTGTAGCAAATAACTAAACGATATGATGCTAAGCTTATGGTTGGGTCTGTCATCACATCATTCTCCTAATAATGAGATCCCGTTATCAAATGACAACTCATGTCTATGGTTAGGAAACCTTGGCCATCTTTGATCAACGAGCTAGTCTAGTAAAGGCTTATTAGGGACACGGTGTAGTTTATGTATTCACACATGTATTTCAGTCTCCGGTCAATACAGTTCTAATAGGAATAATAAACATTTATCATGAACATGGAAATATGATAATAACCAATTTATTATTGCATCTAGGGCATATTTCCAACAAGATGCTTGGAGAGACCCTTCTGGGATCCGCCGTGAGAAGTTAGCTATAGTTGCTTTGCCAGGCGAGTTGATCGGTCGTCCACCCTTCTCTATTTCTCTTCTTTTTAGTCTTTTTGTGTTCCTCAGAACTGATCTTAGGATCTCACCCTCCACCTTTTGTATTCCCGTTGCTTTGTGCTAATGATATCGACAAGCCAAACAATTGCTGGATCTTTAAATAAAGGTGTCTCCATTTAGTTATTCAGGTTTCTATGTACTTGCACTGTTGCACACATAACTATACGAGAGGGAGTACAGTTTACTAATGTTATTTATCTCGGAGAGTAGTCCTAACTCCTAATGAGTGGTGTGCATCCAGCTAGTACGAGGTACTTGTTCACCGGATCTAGACATGGATTGCAATGACATGGGGTAGTGCCCATGAGAATACAAAAAGAAATACGGATACCTAATGCAGTGCTCGGGGCCTGATGATCCCCGCTGGATAGCTTAACTGAGGAGGCGTCGGAGAGGAAAACTGGGTGGGTGGAGCAAGAGTGACAGACACTCGGCCTACTTCTAACCATTGAGTTGGACGTGGAAGATGAAGACATCGGCTGCGACGAAATGATATGGAACTGGCTCTGGGACAAAATTGCTTTACACACGACGGTTAGTGCACGACGCCTGCACGATTCTCCCTCCCCAACAGGGCTCCTCCACGCACGGTAGCTGCTGGTGCTTTTTTTAGAATCGGTAGCTGCTGGTGCTGCCACGTATGAATCGTTCATGCATCGGCCGTGCAGGCGTCGTCTGTCTAGCAACGCTCTTCTTGGGATGGAGTGCAACTATGCAAGGGGATTACAGAGTTGGGCGGAGTTGAATTTGCCCGGTGAGGAAAGAGATGAATCCTAAAGAGAAATACTATTTTTTTAGAATGTCACCCTCATTTTATTCAACTAAAACATTCCGCGGTGCACAAATGAAGTCAGGGGGATCCGTTGGTCCATAATGGTAGGTGCAACAACGATGGGGTACAATAAATGTTTTTTATGAGAAGGGTACAATAAATGGGTTGGACGATTTCATTGGTCCAGAATCTGGAACGAAACGACCCATATCGTGAGTGGTTGTCATAGTCGGCTTAGCAATGTCGGGGTTTCCTATTTGGTGCGTACCGCGCACCCTATCGAGGCAGCGCGTAGCACCACACGCGTTGTTTTTTTGCATGGCCCGACCCATTATTTTGGGTTTCATCCAATCCGGTTTTGGGAAGGTTCTAGAACCTTCCCTGAACCGGTTTTTTGTTTTTCTTTATTTTTCCTTTTGGTTCTTTCTTCCTTTTTATTTTTTATTTTTCTTTTATGTTTCTTTTTCTATTTTTTGTTTCTTTTCTGATTTTATCTTTTAATTTTTATACTCAGTTTTTTCAATTTTCAAAAATCTTTAAAATTCGTGAACATTTTTTTAAACCGTGAATATTTTCCGAAATCTTGAATTTTTTGAAAAATTCATGAACATTTTCCCAAAATTGTGAACATATTTTTTACAAATTCGTGAACATTCTTTTAAATCATGAACATTTTTTAAAATCGTGAATATTTTCTAAAATTTCTGAACAATGTTTTGAAGTAGGGAACTTTTCTAATTTTGTGCATATTTTCTTCGCCCACGAACATTTTTTGAATGTTTGAATATTTTTTAAATTCATGATGTTTTTACAGATTCGTGAACATTCTCTTAAAACATGAATATTTTTGAATTTCTGAACATTTTTGTGAAATTGTGAACATTTTTTGAATTCGTGACCATTTTTTGAATCCGCAAGCATTTTATGATTTTATTAATTTTTTTGTTCAAATGTACGTTATAAAATTTCAGAAATTTTTGTAATGCTGAATTATTTAAACGAGAGAAATAAAAATAAATCAAAAAGGAAAAATAAAAGGAAAAAAGAAAAAGAATTTTTTTAAAAAAACAAGGCGCTCGGACATAGACCAGCCCATACAGACGCTGGGGAGCGAGGGGTGCGCGCTGCCGCTCTTCTTACCGCGTACCACGCCGTGTAGGAGCTCCTAGCAATGCCTGCCGGCAATTCTCAAAAAAAAAAAGCAATGCCTGCCGGCGTCCGTGAACATCATATTATTACTGGTCAGTTGTGGGCCACCGTCCCTGCAATAAGATGGTAAATAAAAGTTATCCTTATACGTGGTCGGTTTGAATCTCAGTACGACTGGACGAGAGGGATAACGATCGCATCTGCAACCGAGCTCAGAAGAGCACTTTCCACTTTTCTTCGTCCAACACAGAATATATCTCTCAATTATACACACCCTCGCTTTTTTTAGGGGTAGACACCCTCGTTTTGTGTCTCCCCCATTGGTGCAGCCTCCGGTCAATCATGTAGCACATGCATGGCGCACTCTCTCCGAGACGTATGGGTGCATGTGGCATGGAACTAACTTACTGGAAAACTATTCCTAAGTCCTAACTAACCTTGACTACATCTCCAACAATTTCACGTTTCCGAGCATGGGCCGGCGTACATAGAAAATGTATTGAGTGCTCTGCTCTGGTTTTCTGTGCTTCCCGCACAATATGCAAGATATAGTTCATTATTATTTTTGTTTTATATACTCCCCAGTGTCTCAATTTTGTACTAACTTTACTAAATTGGGATAGAGAGAGTACACACTAATATTTCTTCTATAAACTTGATCAAATTTTGTAAGAGTGGGTTTGAAACAAAATTATATGCCTGAATAATATGTGAATGGAGCACCAACCTAAAATATTCACATATTCAAGTCGACCATATACAGAGGCCGTACATCTCCAAGACAAAAACAAGTAAATTCAGCACAAAGGTATATCTGTCATGCTCAAAAAATAAACCTACAGGTCATCAAATTCAAATATCTGTCACGCATGTTCCCCAAGCTACCAGCTTGCCACTGAAGGTGGGCGGAACAATGGACTAACGTTTTGCAATGAGTTATAGTTATTTTGTGTCGGTTTTATGTGACGTTGGTGGCGATATCTGACGGTTAAAGTGGTGTGGCACGGAACAATAACCTCACATATTTATTCCCGTCATGTTATGGTTATTGTGGTCGATGCAACCCACACAAGAGAGATTTCGTATTTTGGTTATGCCTGTCGGGCCAATGGATTGTTGTCCGAATTTGGATATAAAATGTATGGCTGGATAAAATATGGTATCCATGTCATTGTTTTTCTTTTCTTAAAGGGGTTTATGTTTTTTATAGAGTACACAATGCTCTACCATGTAGATTTTGGTTGAATTGGTGGTATGTGTCTCGAAGTGCAAACAGAAGCATGTGATTTTGTCAAAACAAATTACTAAATTGTAGTAGGACACTAAACTGACGTAGCTGCAAGAAAATCAGCATCTTGCTTAAAGAACTAAATATTGTGACCAATCTGTTAACTGGTACAACACATTAAAATACACGGGTACGAAAAAAGTAGCCCTTGGCTAGACTATTTGCTTGGGTCAAGTTTTCCCATTAATTTTGAGCCTCATGTAACCCTCTAAAGTATAATATCCAAAGCACTTCCATCCTAGCCTGTCACACAAAATTGATGTCTAGATTTTTGAAAAATTGACGAAAATGTAAATTGTGGTGACGTAAATCTCTGGATGATTAGACCATACATTATTTTATTTTTGCGGGAGACCATATGTAAACTTTGCTGAAACAAAACCGGACAATGGCCCGCCAAGTCTAGTAGGTACTCCCTTTGTAAATTGGGAGTAAAATTGAAGAAAAAAACGTAAAAATGTGTCTTGAGAGCAGAAAATATGTGTATACCATGAGTCGGTCATAGCCTTGGCCCAGCCAACAATTTTTTCTGCAGCCCTGCCGCTAGATTAGACTTTCACAACACGGTTTCTCATTAATTTGACCTCACTTAACCCACTTAAGTTTAAATTAGGAAGCACTTTCATCCCTGCAGGGTTCTTAATGTAACGCAAAGTTTATACCTAAACTTCTCGAGAAAAAAGTTACTTCGTTGTACTAAATCAGCCACAATTAACACGGATCGGATCGAGTATAAGAATTTCTGAAAGCATTTTCATAAGAAATTTATTGAGCAATCTCAGACACCATATAGGTATTCACAAATCAAATTCAACATGTAAGTACAAACTAAATCATAATTTTTTTTTGCGGGGCAACTAAAGCATCCTTGTTAGCCCTCCTGATCATGATGCTCTCCTCTCAATGTTCCTCCTCTCTTCTCCGGGGAATAAAAAAATGAATTTCTTGTGATCCTAATTCCTGTGCAAGATTCATTTTTCTTTGCAGGAACTGCGCAAGATTCATTTTTATTTCGTGCCATGGCCCGTGTGCGCTTGTGGTTCTTCCCTTGTGCGCGCCACACTGTGCTATAGATGACAAGTGGGCCCTCAAATATTTCCCCATGCCATCCATCTAACTACATCGACCAGCTCCTCGGCAGCAGTGATCGAGCGGCGGAGCAGCCGGCCCCGGAGCTGCCGAACATCTCGTCGAGCGCCATGACGATCCCCATGGCCAGCGGCGTGCCAAGGCGGCGAGGGTCCGGCACCACCAGCCGGAACACCTCGTCGCCCACCGGCGACTCCTTCCGCCGCACCTCCACCACGGCCTCCCCGCGCGCGTCCCGCACAGCGACGCGCCGCCGCGCGTACGACCCCTCCACCACGTACGACTCGCGCAACGCCGGCGTGAGAGGCGTTACGTGCGCGAGCTCTTTCTGCTTGGACGACGACGACGCGTGGGCGTGGCGCAGCAAGCCGGCGTGGCAGCGGCGCACGGAGAGGAGCGGCTTCGGGGCGTCGACTTCGCCGCCGTCGCCGTCGTAGATTACCCAGTGCTCTGCCAGGCTGAGCCTTCTACGCCGCACGGTGAGGAGCGGGACCCCCGCGGCGTCCATGAGGACGACGTCCTCGGCGTGGCGGCGCCTGCGACCGGACGTGCCGTAACAATCCACGCGGAAGGCGAGGCCGCCGGTGGCGTCGAAGACGGTGAAGC
Organism: Triticum aestivum; assembly: GCF_018294505.1. Taxonomy (NCBI): domain Eukaryota; kingdom Viridiplantae; phylum Streptophyta; class Magnoliopsida; order Poales; family Poaceae; genus Triticum; species Triticum aestivum. The sequence goes on from NC_057805.1 coordinate 102,849,009, forward strand.
CGTCGCAGTTGAAGAGCAGCGACTTGCGCCACACCGTCAGCGCCATGGCCTCCGGCGGCGGCTCCTCCTCCTCGGCCCCAGCTCCTACGGGCCGCGAGTGGCCAGCAGCCCGCGCCTCTGGCAGCGCCACGACCGCGTCGGGGTGCACCTTTGCCATCTCCTTAATGATGTCCTCTGTCTTCCCTAGCTAGCTCTTGCAGGGCGGCGAGGGCCCTGGCTGAGCTGCGGGAGACGATGGATCGAGCTTCTTTGAGCTGGAGAGGTGGTGGAGGGGTAGGATGGGGGAAACGCGGGAGATTTATACG
>NC_057805.1:102849687-102853200 GCF_018294505.1 Triticum aestivum
GTGGTTTCAATTGGCCAGCGTGACTGATTGCTATCCTCAGCGCAGCCACGGACGTTTCCTGTTTCCTACAGGTTCCTTTTTTGCTGGATCATTGGATGCGTGGGGTCTAACCTTATGGAAAAGTTGCACGAATCAGCATATACTGTAGAGGACATAAATGTTTGACTTTGATAGTTTTTTTTGAGGGAAGTTTGACTTGGATAGTTAACCACATGTGCATATTTCGGCAAAGAACAAAACGGAAGTTATTCCCAGTGATGCGCAAAGGGTAAATTAAAACAGTTTGTCTAATTCACATCTACGTAGATGTTTTCTAAGGATGTCACATCTAACCTCCCACAAATAAGGCAGCAACAAAGAACAAAAAAAAAGCTGGGACAAAAAAAATAGACTACAAGCATAGTGGAGATCAGGTTAGATGTGACATAACTATGTCATATCTAGATGTGTCCTAGACAGACCCAAATTAAAATGGGGTGCTATAAGTGAATTTCTATTGCTTACATATATAGTACAAAAAAAGTCTTCCCGAATCAATCTTAGTCATAGGATTCGCCTCGAGATTCACTTTTTATTTTCTTCAAATTGTACATATATGATTTATTTTTTATTTCTTTTTCCGGGAGAAATTGTAGGTATATGATGATATATGCCTTTATATTTTGTTTTGTTATATTATAGGATTCACAGTACCCGTTTGCGAGAGATGTATGTGGCGTGTTTGGTTACCTGCATCGTTTTTTTGCCCATTTGCATACTTGTCCCAGTTGGGCGTGGCTGAGCAAATACAGGCCAAAAACCAACATCTGCACTTAGTTTGGTTGCCTGCATGTCCTCTCCCTGCATCGTAACGATGCCTCTATGCACCGCATTTGGTTGCTCGCATTGTATGTGCTCACACGAGTGCACGTTGTTTGGTTACATACGAGCATAGAGTTGTGCTCACCTTGTACCCTACTTGGTGAGGTTACCAATACTGTACTACACCTTACACACGACCACACCGGGCACACCAACGCCACATCACTGCTATGACGATGAACTAGACGAAGATGATGAAGTTCTTCAGCCCTAACGGTTGATCCACCTTGCCAACCTCAACCTTGCTGCATGAATGCTCTTCCCTAGCTAGCTCTCGCACATACTTGGAGTAAGTATCTTCTGTCGCCTGCCTAGTCTTAAACCCTCCTCTGTGGTTGCTGTCGTTGTACCCTGAAACTTATTTGTTGCAAGCTTTCCATGAACTGTAAACCCCTGAAACCCTACCTTCGAACACCACATACCACTTGCCCTGGCAGTGAAAACGAGCAAGAAGCATTGGAACACAGAAACAACAAGCAATGAAGAACTCTAGGAGCAAGCAATGGAGCAGAAGAGCATTAGTAAGCATGCATGATCATAGCAAGTTCAACCTAGCACTACTTTGGTGCCATCCTACCACCACATCCAAAAGAGGGTGTCATCCTACCACCGCAAGTTCGTGATCACCGCGAGGATCACCGTGAGGGGTTAGTATATACCATCTCACCAAAATATACAGACCATAAGATTGTTTTCAAGACCTAACTACACAAAATATATGTCGTCATCGTCGTCGTCGTCCTTGTCGCCATCGCCATCGAGGATCATGCATGCCATCGCCACCAACAGAAGCAACACCAGTAGTAGTGCTTGCCCAGCCAGGTCCTCAGCCAGAGCACCCTGTGGGCTGCTCCCATGGCAACAAACCCGACACCCTGGGCTTTGTTGTCCAACAGGTGGCTGAGAGCCACCATGAGAGCCACTGGTCTGAAGCCAATCTGCTCCATGACGGCGCTAAAGAGTTGAGGGTGGACGTCCACACTCTTGCTCTCCTTGATGGCGGTGGCCACCTCCTTCACTTCTCAGTCATGCTGCTGAAGACGCTCAGCTCCTCCTCCATGAAGCCTCTCCGCTTCCTCTTCCTATCAAGCATAGGAAAGTGCTCACCATCCTTCACATGAGCATCAACATTGATGGCATCTGACTCCTGGGTGTCTGGATACTCCGACATCGGCAAGCCAAGCGGCTAACCAGAGCCCATTGCATGCTTGCCAGTTGCCAGCCTGAAGGAGAAGATCTACTGCATCTGGTGGTAATTCTGGATAGGGGTGTTGAGGAACTATGCATCCTTGGGGTGAGCCTAAGAAGAAACAGGGCAGCGAGGTTAGTTAGTATGGCAATGGTTCATAGGCTTGAACTGCTGGTCTGTTAGAATGGCATGGTTTGTGAGCTAACCGCGACGTGGCCTTGGTAGTGCTCTGCCTCTAGAAGGATCGAGCAGGTGTCCTCATCCCATGAAGCACCGCTGAGGTCTCTGAGCTTGGACGCGGTGATCCACCTTGCTCTCCACTTCCTCAGATGGTTGTATACTTGAGTCGAGGTGACCTCCTGTCCATAGAAGTCGAACACCTACTTTGCAACAAAGTTCAAGTGCACCTCCTTGAAGCCCTTGTCAGTCCTCACCCTACTAGCTATGATCTCACACATCTTGTTAAGCACAAAAGTGGAGAGGAACGACTGCCATTTCATGTTGTCCCCCCTGCCATCCTTCTTCTCCTTTGTTGCTGCCTTATGAGCAGCAACATGAGCAACAAAAAATTGGGCTGAGCCAGCACAAATGGACGAACCGTAGGCGGCACCTCGAAAACCTCTGAATCAGGAGGCATCTGGTCCATAGGAGTCTGGGTGTGACGCCCGGATAATTAAGCTATAGTGAACCTCTGCTAATGATGCCACGTCACCTCAGTTACTGTTGCTAATCTCGCGTTAGTTCAAAACCGATTCAAAATCCAAATTCAAAAACAAGTCAAACAATTAAAGTTTTCAAAAGTCAAAACTAAAATGTTCTTATTGTGACAAATAATTCATAATTTTTATTGGTGGAGAAACCAAGTGTTTGTAAAATGTTTAAATGCACTAAACTAATTAAATCAGTAGCAAAAACAATTATTTAAACGCCTTTGGTTTTTTATAAAATACTAAACTATTTTATATCGGGGTAAAACTTTTTATAGTAGTGGATTGTTCTGAAACATTATTTTAGGGGCTATAGTCATATTTTACTAAACTAAAATTAATGAGTAATTAAATTAAAACAGAAAATAAAAATGACAAAAACTAAAATTAAAAAAAAACAAAAGAAACGAAAAAGGACCAAACCCTTCCCCGGGGCCAACCGGCCCAGCTGGACATTGGGCTAGCCAGGTCGGCCCACCTACGGGCCTACTTAGGCCCCTGCCCTCCCATCGAACCCTAATCCCCTCCCCCTCGATCCCCACTCCCCCCCGCCGCGATCTGGATCGGGAGCGCCCTAGCGCTCACCGCCCCGATCCCGCCGCCGCCCGGAGTCCCTGTCGCCGACCACCGCTGCCGCCCCACCGCTGGACCTCGCCGGACGCCATCACCGGACTGCCTCCCGGTCGCTTGGTCATCTCCGACCTCCTCCCCGCGCCCCGTTGCCCCGTACCCTATGACCCGCCGTGAGCCTCGCTC
>NC_057805.1:102853613-102863702 GCF_018294505.1 Triticum aestivum
CGCTCGCGCTCGTCACTGCGGCCCTCACACCAGCCATCGCCCCGCGCGCTGCCCGCGCCCACCGGCGTCGTCCGGCTTCCGCGCCCACGGTCACCCCTGACGCCGCACGCCCGTTGGCCGTCCACCGCGCGCTCCCACAACCGTGCGGCTCTGCCGCAACCACCACTGCCGCCAGCATCACCGCCGCTCGGCCTTCCCGCGCTGAGCTCCGGCCGCCACCCGAGCCCCGCTGCAGCCGCCGTGCTCTGCACCCCCTCCCCGCCCCGGCGGCGTCCTTGGCCGCCAGCCGCCTCCCTACCTCTTCCACCTCCGCCGACTACCTCTGCTACTGTTGGAAATATGCCCTAGAGGCAATAATAAAATGGTTATTATTGTATTTCCTTGTTCATGATAATTGTCTATTGTTCATGCTATAATTTTATTAACTGGAAACCGTAATACACGTGTGAATACATAGACCACAACATGTCCCTAGTAAGCCTCTAGTTGACTAGCTCGTTGATCAATAGATGGTTATGGTTTCCTGACCATGGACATTGGATGTCATTGATAACGGGATCACATCATTAGGAGAATGATGTGATGGACAAGACCCAATCCTAAGGATAGCACAAGATCATGTAGTTCGTTTGCTAGAGCTTTTCTAATGTCAAGTATCGTTTCCTTAGACCATGAGATTGTGAAACTCCCAGATACCGTAGGAATGCTTTGGGTGTACCAAACGTCACAACGTAACTGGGTGGCTATAAAGGTGCACTACAGGTATCTCCGAAAGTGTCTGTTGGGTGGCACGAATCGAGACTGGGATTTGTCACTCCGTATGACGGAGAGGTATCTCTGGGCCCACTCGGTAATGCATCATCATAATGAGCTCAATGTGACTAAGGAGTTAGCCACGGGATCATGCGTTACGGAACGAGTAAAGAGACTTGCCGGTAACGAGATTGAACAAGGTATTGGGATATCGACGATCGAATCTCGGGCAAGTAACATACCGATAGACAAAGAGAATTGTATACGGGATTGATTGAATCCCCGACATCGTGGTTCATCCGATGAGATCATCGTGGAACATGTGGGAGCGAATATGGGTATCCAGATCCCGCTATTGGTTATTGGCCGGAGAGGTGTCTCGGTCATGTCTGCATGGTTCCCGAATCCGTAGGGTCTACACACTTAAGGTTCGGTGACGCTAGAGTTGTTATGGGAAATAGTATGTGGTTACCGAAGGTTGTTCGGAGTCCCGGATGAGATCCCGGACATCACGAGGAGTTCCGGAATGGTCCAGCGGTGAAGATCGATATATTGGACGAAGGGTATTGGAGTCCAAAAGTGTTCCGGGGGTACCAGGCTATGGCCAGCATGACCGAAAGGTGTTTCGGGAGTCCCGGCAAGTGTTGGAGGGCCTCATGGGCCAAAGGGGAAGGGGCACACCAGCCCACTAAGGGGTGGTGCGCCCCCCACACCCTTTCCCACGTTACTTGGGGAGGTGGGGCGCCTCCACCTGGCTTGGGAGGCAAGCCTCCACCTGCTTGGCTTGGGGGGCACGTCTCCCTAGGATTTTCCCTAGGGAGATCCAATCTGCTTGGCCGCCGCCCCTAGGGGAAACCCTAGGGCGCCTTCCCCTCTCCCCTTGCCCCTATATATAGTGGAGGGGTGGGAGGGCAGCCGCACCTCTTCCCTGGCGCAACCCTCCCTGCTCATACACCTCCTCCTCCTCCGTAGTGCTTAGCGAAGCTCTGCCGGAGAACCATGAGCTCCATTGCCACCACGCCGTCGTGCTGCTGGAGTTCTCCCTCAACTTATCCTCTCCCCTTGCTGGATCAAGAAGGAGGAGACGTCCCCGGGCTATACGTGTGTTGAACGCGGAGGCGCCGTCCGTTCAGCGCTAGATCGGATCTTCCGCAATTTCAATCGCTGCGAGTACGACTCCATCAACCGCGTTCTTGTAACGCTTCCGCTTAGCGATCTTCAAGGGTATGAAGATGCACTCCCTCTCTCTCGTTGCTAGCATCTCCTAGATTGATCTTGGTGACACGTAGGAAAATTTTGAATTATTGCTACGTTACCCAACAGTGGCATCATGAGCTAGGTCTATGCATAGATTCTATGCATGAGTAGAACACAAAGTAGTTATGGGTGATGATTTGTTCAATTTGCTTACCGTTACTAGTCTTATCTTGATTCGGCGGCATTGTGGGATGAAGCGGCCCGGACCGACCTTACACGTACACTTACGTGAGACAGGTTCCACCGACTGACATGCACTTGATGCATATGGTGGCTAGCGGGTGTCTGTCTCTCCCTATTTAGTCGGATCGGATTCGATGAAGAGGGTCCTTATGAAGGGTAAATAGCAATTGGCATATCACCGTTGTGGCTTTTGTGTAGATAAGAAACGTTCTTGCTAGAAACCCATAGCAGCCACATAAAACATGCAACAACAATTAGAGGACGTCTAACTTGTTTTTGCAGGGTATGCTATGTGATGTGATATGGCCAAAAGGATGTGATGAATTATATATGTGATGTATGAGATTGATCATGTTCTTGTAATAGGAATCACGACTTGCATGTCGATGAGTATGACAACCGGCAGGAGCCATAGGAGTTGTCTTAATTTATTGTATGACCTGCGTGTCAATGAAAACGCCATGTAATTACTTTCCTTTATTGCTAACCGTTAGCCATAGTAGTAGAAGTAATAGTTGGCGAGACAACTTCATGAAGACACGATGATGGAGATCATGGTGTCATGCCGGTGACGAAGGTGATCATGCCGCGCCTCGAAGATGGAGATCAAAGGCGCAAGATGATATTGGCCATATCATGTCACTTTATGATTTGCATGTGATGTTTGTCATGTTTACATCTTATTTGCTTAGAACGACGGTAGCCTAAATAAGATGATCCCTCACTAAAATTTCAAGAGACGTGTTCCCCCTAACTGTGCACCGTTGCGAAGGTTCGTTGTTTCGAAGCACCACGTGATGATCGGGTGTGATAGATTCTAACGTTCGCATACAACGGGTGTAAGCCAGATTTACACATGCGAAACACTTAGGTTGACTTGACGAGCCTAGCATGTACAGACATGGCCTCGGAACACGGAAGACCGAAAGGTCGAACATGGGTCGTATAGCAGATACGATCAACATGAAGATGTTCACCGATGATGACTAGTTCGTCTCACGTGATGATCGGACACGGCCTAGTTGACTCGGATCATGTATCACTTAGATGACTAGAGGGATGTCTATCTGAGTGGGAGTTCATTAAAAAAATTTGATTAGATGAACTTAATTATCATGAACATAGTCAAAAGGTCTTTGCAAATTATGTCGTAGCTTACGCATTAGTTCTACTAAGATACGTTCCTAGAGAAAATTTAGTTGAAAGTTGATAGTAGCAATTATGCGGACTGGGTCCGTAAACTGAGGATTGTCCTCATTGCTGCACAGAAGGCTTATGTTCTTAATGCACCGCTCGGTGTGCTGAACCTCGAGCGTCGTTTGTGGATGTTGCGAACATCTGACATACACGTTTTGATGACTACATGATAGTTCAGTGCGTAATGTTAAAACGGTATAGAATTGAGGCACCGAAGACGTTTTTGAAACGTCGCAGAACATATGAGATGTTCCAAAGACTGAAATTGGGATTTCAGACTAGTGCCCATGTCAAGAGGTATGAGACCTCTGACAAGTTTCTTAAGCCTGCAAACTAAGGGAGAAAAGCTCAATCGTTGAGCATGTGCTTAGACTGTCTAAGTACTACAATCGCTTGAATCGAGTGGGAGTTAATCTTCCAGATGAGATAGTGATGGTTCTCCATAGTCACTGCCACCAAGCTATTAGAGCTTCGTGATGAACTATAACATATCAGGGATAGACATGATGATCCTTGAGCAACTCGCGATGTTTGACACCGCGAAAGTAGAAATCAAGTAGGAGCATCAATTGTTGATGGTTAGTAAAACTACTAGTTTCAAGAAGGGCACGGGCAACAAGGGATACTTCATGAAACGGCAAATCAGTTGCAGCTCTAGTGAAGAAAGCCAAGGTTGAACCCAAACCCGAGACTAAGTGCTTCTGAGATGAGGGGAACGGTCACTGAAGCAGAACTACCCTAGATACTTCGTAGATGAGAAGGCTGGTAAGGTCGACAGAAGTATATTGGATATACATTATATTAATGTGTACTTTACTAGTACTCCTAGTAGCACCAGGGTATTAGATACCGGTTCGGTTGCTAAGTGTTAGTAACTCGAAATAAAAGCTGCCGAATAAACGGAGACTAGCTAAAAGTGAGATGACGATATGTGTTGGAAGTGTTTCCAAGGTTGATGTGATCAAGCATCGCATGCTCCCTCTACCATCGTGATTGGTGTTAAACCTAAATAATTGTTATTTGGTGTTTACGTTGAGCATAGACATGATTGGATTATGATGTTCATTTAAGAAGAATAATGGTTACTCTTTTTATTTGAATAATACCTTCAATGGTCTTGCACCTAAAATAAATGGTTTATTGAATCTCGATCGTAGTGATACACATGTTCATGCCAAAAGATATAAGATAGTAATGATAGTACCACATACTTGTGGCACTGCTATTTGAGTCATATTGGGATAAAACGCATCAAGAAGCTCCATGTTGATGGATCTTTGGACTCACTCGTTTTTGAAAAGATTGAGACATGCGAACCATGTCTATTGGCATATATGCATGAAGAAACTCCATACAGATGGATCATTTGGACTCACTTGATTTTGAATCACTTGAGACATGCAAATCATACCACATGGGCAAGATGACTGAAAGGCCTCGTTTTCAGTGAGATGCAACAAGAGAGCAACTTGTTGGAAGTAATACATTTTGATGTGTGCAATCCAATGAGTGTTGAGGCACGCAGTGAATATCATTATGCTCTTACTTCACAGATGATTTGAGTAGATGCTAAGTATGTTTACTTGATGAAACACAAGTCTGAATTATTGAAAGGTTCAAGTAATTTCAGAGTGAAGTTGAAGATCGTCGTGACAAGAGGATAAAATGTCTATGATATGATCATAGAGATGAATATCTGAGTTACCGAGTTTGGCACACAATTAAGACATTGTGGAAATTGTTTCACAACTAATACCACCTGGAACACCATAGTGTGATGGTGTGTCCGAACATCATAACTGCACCCTATTGGATATGGTGCATACCATGATGTCTTTTTTAGAATTACACTATCGTTTATGGGTTAGGCATTAGAGACAACCGCATTCACTTTAAATAGGGCACCACGCAATTCCGTTGAGACGACACCGTCTGAACTATGGTTAGAGAAACCTAAGCTGTCGTTTCTTAAAAGTTTGGGGCTGCGACGCTTATGTGAAAAAGTTTCAGGCTGATAAGCTCGAACCCAAAGCGGATAAATGCATCTTCATAGAATACCCAAAACAGTTGGGTATACCTCCTATTTCAGATCCGGAAGCAAGGTGATTGTTTCTAGAAACATGTCCTTTCTCGAGGAAAAGTTTCTCTCGAAAGAATTGAGTGGGAGGATGGTGGAGACTTGATGAGGTTATTGAACCGTCACTTCAACTAGTGTGTAGCAGGGCACAGGAAGTTGTTCCTGTGGCACCTACACCAATTGAAGTGGAAGATTATGATAGTGATCATGAAACTTCGGATCAAGTCACTACCAAACCTCGTAGGACAATAAGGATGCATGCTACTTTAGAGTGGTATGTAATCCAGTCTTGGAAGTCATGTTGCTAGACAACAATGAACCTACGAGCTATGGAGAAGCGATGATGGGCCCGGATTCCGACGAATGGCTCGAGGCCATAAAATCTGAGAGAGGATCCATGTATAAAAACAAAGTGTAGACTTTGGAAGAACTACTTGATGGTCGTAAGGCTGTTGGGTGCAGATGGATTTTAAAAGGAAGACATACAATGATGGTAAGTGTCACCATTAAGAAAGCTCGACTTGTCGTTAAGATGTTTTCCGGCAAGTTCAAGGAGTTGACTGCGATGAGACTTTCTCACTCGTAGCGATGCTAAGAGTCTGTTGGAATTATATTAGCAGTTACTGCATTATTTATGAAATCTTGCAGATAGGATGTCAAAACATTGTTTCCTCGACGATTTTCTTGAGGAAAGGTTGTATGTGATACAACCAGAAGGTTTTGTCAATCCTGAAAGATGCTAACAAGTATGCAAAGCTCCAGCAATCCTTCTAAGGATTGGAGTAAGCATCTCGGAGTTGGAATGTACACTTTGATGAGATGATCAAATATTTTGGGTTTATACAAAGTTTATGAGAAACTTGTATTACCAAAGAAGTGAGTGGGAGCACTATAGAATTTCTGATGAGTATATGTTGTTGACATATTGTTGATCAGAAATGATGTAGAATTTCTGGAAAAATACAGGGTTATTTGAAAAGTGTTTTTCAATGCAAAACCTGGATGAAGCTACTTGAACATTGAGCATCAAGATCTATAAGGATAGATCAAAACGCTTAATAGTACTTTCAAATGAATGCATACCATGACAGGATTTTGAAGGAGTTCAAAATAGATCAGCAAAGAAGGAGTTCTTGGCTGTGTTACAAGGTGTGAGTATTGAGTAAGACTCAAGACCTGACCACGGCAGAAGAGAGAGAAAGGACGAAGGTCGTCCCCTATGCTTTAGACGTAGGCTCTACAGTATGCTATGCAGTGTACCGCACCTGAAGTGTACCTTGCCATGAGTCAGTCAAGGGGTACAAGAGTGATCCAGGAATGGATCACATGATAGCGGTCGAACTTATCCTTAGTAACTAGTGGACTAAGGAATTTTCTCGATTATGGAGGTGGTGAAAGAGTTCGTCGTAAAGGGTTGCGTCGATGCAAACTTTGACACTATCCGGATGACTCTGAGTAGTAAACCGGATTCGTATAGTAGAGCAGTTATTTGGAATAGCTCCAAGTAGCGCGTGGTAGCTGCATCTACAAGATGACATAGAGATTTGTAAAGCACACATGGATCTGAAAGGTTCAGACCCGTTGACTAGTAACCTCTCTCACAAGGGAGATATGAACAAACCCCATGGGTGTTGGATTCATTACAATCACATAGTGATGTGAACTAGATTATTGACTCTAGTGCAAGTGGGAGACTGTTGGAAATATGCCCTAGAGGCAATAATAAAATGGTTATTATTGTATTTCCTTGTTCATGATAATTGTCTATTGTTCATGCTATAATTGTATTAACTAGAAGCCGTAATACATGTGTGAATACATAGACCACAACATGTCCCTAGTAAGCCTCTAGTTGACTAGCTCGTTGATCAATAGATGGTTATGGTTTCTTGACCATGGACATTGGATGTCATTGATAACGGGATCACATCATTAGGAGAATGATGTGATGGACAAGACCCAATCCTAAGCATAGCACAAGATCGTGTAGTTCGTTTGCTAGAGCTTTTCTAATGTCAAGTATCGTTTCCTTAGACCATGAGATTGTGCAACTCCCGGATACCATAGGAATGCTTTGGGTGTACCAAACGTCACAACGTAACTGGGTGGCTATAAAGGTGCACTACAGGTATCTCCGAAAGTGTCTGTTGGGTTGGCACGAATCGAGACTGGGATTTGTCACTCCGTATGACGGAGAGGTATCTCTGGGACCACTCGGTAATGCATCATCATAATGAGCTCAGTGTGACTAAGGAGTTAGCCACGGGATCATGCGTTACGGAACGAGTAAAGAGACTTGCCGGTAACGAGATTGAACGAGGTATTGGGATATCGACGATCGAATCTCGGGCAAGTAACATACCGATAGACAAAGAGAATTGTATACGGGATTGATTGAATCCCCGACATCGTGGTTCATCCGATGAGATCATCGTGGAACATGTGGGAGCCAATATGGGTATCACTACAGGAATCAGCTACTTTGCCGTCTGCCACGGCGGACGGCAAAGGCATGAACGGCGGACGGCAAAGGCCTTTGCCGTCAGCCGCGGACGGCAAAAGGCTCCGGCAAAGTAGGCTACGGCAAAGACCTACTTTGCCGTCTGCTTTCGGCGGCTGACGGCAAAGGCGCCTTTGCCGTCCGCGGCAGACGGCAAAGAGGCGGACGGCAAAATGAGTAGTGTTAGTGTCCGTTAGGTGGCTAACGGCAGCCTTTGCCGTCCGCCAGCTGACGGCAAAGGCTGCAGGCTCTTTGCCATCTGTTGGCAGATGGCAAAGAGACCAAATAGGCATTAATTCTGTTTTTTCTTATATCAATTCATTTTCACAGAAAATCAAACACAGATATATATATGACCAATATAGCATATCCAACACATATTACCAATACTCATGAACACATATATATCCAACACATGTTACCAATATATAGTCATGAACACATATATATCCAACACATATCCATGAACACATATCCAACAAATATTACAAGGAATGATCTAAAACTAAATATCTATTTTTCCTAAAAAACTATCTTATTACTAAGATCTTCTCTGGATCTTCTTCTTTTCTTCCAACCTGCATAACAAAAACAGTAAGAAAGAGAGAATGGGTTAGGAGTAGAAATGTAGCATTTCACTTGGTGAAATGCAATGCTGTAGGAGCCAGTACTTGAGATCAAGATAATCTTAGTTAAGATCCTGATTTTCAAAGTGATCTTAATTATAAAGCCAAATAGAGTAAACCAATACCAAAGAGCCAAAGGAGAGAACCAGCCAAGGACCCAATCAAGAAGCCACCACAATTAGCAGTAAGTTAAATGCCTACACAAAGACCACTATCAGTACTAGCTCCAGGAATTAAGCCAACTAAAAACTAGTGATTAAAGCCAAAGATTAGACTTCATCACCACAATCAGTTTTGTCTAGTGACAATAGGTACATGTCACTGTGCAACGCCAAAAACAAAGCTCCAGGAGGAGATATAAATCACAACCAGCCAACCAGACCAAGTCCCAACACATCCAACCACCAGCAGCTTAGAAGAGATAACTATTAAGGAGAGCTACAGAAGACCTCAAGGTATACTTGAGGGATTATGTGCTCAGACAGCCTGGAAGTGCCAGGGCTAGTTCATCACAGCACAGGGATAGTCACATGTAAATTAAGACTAAGAGAGGGGGGCTCAGACCAGCATCACTGCCCAAATCAGATGTAGTATCTGTCTTATCAGTAGAAAACTAGGAAAGTAACAGCCAAAACCAAGTATAGCATCTGTTCATAGGCTATTAGAAAGAGACAAATAGGAATAGCCAAACCAAGTGGTATCTGTTCATATCAGTATTAGAAGTAAAATAACTAAGAACAAGTGAGTATCCGTTCATGAGTAAAGTAACTGACCAAAGTAACAACTCCAGGATCAACTAAACAGAACAGAGCAGTACAGGAGTATATATACTTCACAAATACACATAGATGGTCACTGACCAAAACCCTGACACAGCAAGAATCCATCACAGAGAGCTCCAATACAGGTTGATGCTCATCTACAGCAGCTAACCACAGCTAATAGAGCCTCACATCCAACAAGATCAAGAGCTAGAGCTATGCATTAGAGAGATCAGGAGGGGAGCAAGGAGAAGCTCACCAAAAGGAGTTGTAGCCGAAGTAGGATGCAGCCACACCATCACTATGGTGTGACCAGCATCACAACCAACACCACCACAACAAGCTGGAGCTTGCCAGAGAGCACCACAACGGCGGCACCAGTGAGAGCACGGGCACGAAGGCGCCAACCAGGGGCACCGCAGCACGGAGGCGCCACCCAGGGGCACCACCGCGCCACGGCACATCCAACACCGCCGGAGGATCCTCACGGCGACCGGACCTAAATGTGGTCCGTCCACTTTGGCTGCACATGCCAAATCAGCGGTGAGAAAGAGAGGGATGGATGTGACGAGGAGGAGTGAAGAGACTCACCTGAGTCACCGGAGCCACGCCGGCGATGTGGTGGCCGAAACCCTAGCCGCAGGGGAGGGTCACGTGTGGTCGCAGGAGGACGCAGTGGGGCGGGTGGGCCGGCGACGTGGGCGGCGCCGGGCGGCGCGTGGCGGGGCGTCGACG
>NC_057805.1:102864252-102878383 GCF_018294505.1 Triticum aestivum
GGCGCCGGGCGGCGGGGGCGGCGGTGGGTGTGGATCTGGTGGGCGTCGGGGAGGAGAGAGGGAGAGAAGAGATAACGGGCGGGGGGGCGGTGGGTGTGGATCTGGTTTGCCGTCCGCCGTTTTGTCTCTTTGCCGTCTGCTAGCAGACGGCAAAGAGGGGGCATTTTTTTTCGTAAACGGCTCGTTAGTGGGGGGCCACCTCTCTCTTTGCCGTCCGCCAGCTGATGGCAAAGATTCTTTGCCGTCCGCCAGCTGACGGCAAAGAAGTGACTGATGGCAAAGGCCTGTTTTGCCGTCTGCCATTTCTTTGTCGTCTGCTTTTGGGTAGCTGATGGCAAAGACCTTCTTTGCCATCTGCTAGTAGACGGCAAAGAGCTGGCAGATGGCAAATTAGCTGATTCCAGTAGTGTATCCAGATCCCGCTATTTGGTTATTGGCCGGAGAGGTGTCTCGGTCATGTCTGCATGGTTCCCGAACCCATAGGGTCTACACACTTAAGGTTCGGTGACGCTAGAGTTGTTATGGGAAATAGTATGTGGTTACCGAAGGTTGTTCGGAGTCCCGGATGAGATCCCGGACATCACAAGGAGTTCCAGAATGGTCCGGCGGTGAAGATCGATATATTGGACGAAGGGTATTGGAGCCCGGAAGTGTTCCGGGGGTACCAGGCTATGGCCAGCATGACCGAAAGGTGTTTCGGGAGCCCCGGCAAGTGTTGGAGGGCCTCATGGGCCAAAGGGGAAGGGGCACACCAGCCCACTAAGGGGTGGTGCGCCCCCCACACCCTTTCCCACGTTACTTGGGGAGGTGGGGCGCCTCCACCTGGCTTGGGAGGCAAGCCTCCACCTGCTTGGCTTGGGGGGCAGGTCTCCCTAGGATTTTCCCTAGGGAGATCCAATCTGCTTGGCCGCCGCCCCTAGGGGAAACCCTAGGGCGCCTTCCCCTCTCCCCTTGCCCCTATATATAGTGGAGGGGTGGGAGGGCAGCCGCACCTCTTCCCTGGCGCAGCCCTCCCTCCTCATACACCTCCTCCTCCTCCGTAGTGCTTAGGAAGCTCTGCCGGAAAACCATGAGCTCCATTGCCACCACGCCGTCGTGCTGCTGGAGTTCTCCCTCAACTTCTTCTCTCCCCTTGCTGGATCAAGAAGGAGGAGACGTCCCCGGGCTGTACGTGTGTTGAACGCGGAGGCGCCGTCCGTTCGGCGCTAGATCGGATCTTCCGCGATTTGAATCGCTGCGAGTACGACTCCATCAACCGCGTTCTTGTAACGCTTCCGCTTAGCGATCTTCAAGGGTATGAAGATGCACTCCCTCTCTCTCGTTGCTAGCATCTCCTAGATTGATCTTGGTGACACATAGGAAAATTTTGAATTATTGCTACGTTACCTAACAGCTACCCCCTGCTCCGCCACGGTTGCTCCCGTGCTGCTGCTCCCCGACGCCCGTCGCGCCTACTGCTGCCCTTGCTGCAGCGCTGCCGCCACCGGCGACCGCCCCTGCCTCCTTGCCGTGGCCGAGCCCGCTCGCGGACGCCGCTTGCTGTCAGCGTCCGCCGGCTGTGGACCCCCCGTCTTCTGTCGCTGCTCGTCGTCCTGCGTCCTCCGCCGCCCCCAACCGCTCCGCCTCCCCCACTCCGCCCCCTGGCGCTGGCGCCGTTGCCCTGCCCCGCGGCTGGATTGGGCGAGCGCCCGCTCGAGCCGCCCAGCGCCCGTTAAGGCCCCTGGCCTATGACATGGGGGCCCGCCCTAGAACAGTTTTATAAAAAAAGGAGATTACAAAAAGAAATTAAAATAAAAATAAAAATATAATATAATTAATTAGTTAGTTAACTAAATTAATTAATTTAATCAATTGTGTTTAATTAACCTAATTAACTACTATTAATTAATTTAACTAATCTGTTAACTAAACTAATTAACCTGGTTAGTTAGTTAACAGCCAATGACATGCGGGACCCACACGTCAGTTTGACCCAGTTAACGCCCTGTTGACTGCTGTCGTCATGCCGACGTCAGCATACGCTAGTCTGGATAATGTTGAATTAAAATAATTAAATAAATTCTAAAAATGATTAAATATTTTAAAATTAATGTAAAATAAACCGTAGCTCGGATGGAAAACTTTGTACATGAAAGTTGCTCAGAACGACGAGACGATTCTGGATATGCAGCCCGTTCGTCCGCAACACATCCCTAGCATAGCAAACACGCAACTTCCCCCCTCCAGTTTATTTGTCCGAAAACGCGAAACGCCGGGGATACTTTCCCGGATGTTTCCCCCCTTCACCGGTATCACCTCCTACCGCGTTAGGGCACGCCTAGCGCCGCGCATTGTCATGTCATGCATCGTCACGCATATGTTTGCTTTATATTTATTGTTTCTTCCCCCTCTTCTCTCGCTAGACACCGAGACCGACGCCGCTGCTACCCAGTACGACTACGGTGCTGACGACCCCTCCTCGGCTGAGCTTCCAGGCAAGCCCCCCCCCTTGATCACCAGATATCGCCTATTCTTCTCTCTACTGCTTACATTAGAGTAGTGTAGCATGTTACTGCTTTCCGTTAATCCTATTCTAATGCATAGTCTGTCATTGTTGCTACCGTTGTTACCCTTACCTGCAATCCTAAATGCTTAGTATAGGATGCTAGTATTCCATCAGTGGCCCTACATTCATGTCCGTCTGCAATGCTATACAATCTGGCCGTGATCACTCGGGAGGTGATCACGGGTATATACATATATACATACATACTATACAGGTGGTGACTAAAGTCGGGTCTGCTCGTTGAGTACCCGCATGTGATTCCGATGTGGGGGCTGAAAGGACAGGTGGCTCCATCCAGGTAGTGGTGGGCCTGAGTTCCCGACGGCCCCCGACTGTTACTTTGTGGCAGAGCGACAGGGCAGGTTGAGACCACCTAGGAGAGAGGTGGGTGATGTCTACTACACAACATTCTTCTTGTAGACGTTGTTGGGCCTCCAAGTGCAGAGGTTTGTAGGACAGTAGCAAATTTCCCTCAAGTGAATGACCTAAGGTTTATCAATCCGTGGGAGGCGTAGGATGAAGATGGTCTCTCTCAAGCAACCCTGCAACCAAATAACAAAGAGTCTCTTGTGTCCCCAACACACCTAATACAATGGTTAATTGTATAGGTGCACTAGTTCGGCGAAGAGATGGTGATACAAGTGCAATATGGATGGTAGATATAGGTTTTTGTAATATGAAAATATAAAAAGAGCAAGGTAACTAATGATAAAAGTGAGCACAACCGATATTGCAATGCTAGGAAACAAGGCCTAGGGTTCATACTTTCACTAGTGCAAGTTCTCTCAACAATAATAACATAATTGGATCATATAACTATCCCTGAACATGCAACAAAGAGTCACTCCAAAGTCACTAATAGCGGAGAACAAACGAAGAGATTATTGTAGGGTACGAAACCACCTCAAAGTTATTCTTTCTGATCGATCTATTCAAGAGTCCGTAGTAAAATAACACGAAGCTATTCTTTCCGTTCGATCTATCCTAGAGTTCATACTAGAATAACACCCTAAGACACAAATCAACCAAAACCCTAATGTCACCTAGATATTCCAATGTCACCTCAAGTATCCGTGGGTACGATTATACGATATGCATCACACAATCTCAGATTCATCTATTCAACCAACACAAAGAACTTCAAAGAGTGCCCCAAAGTTTCAACCGGAGAGTCAAGACGAAAACATGTGCCGACCCCTATGCATAGGTTCATGGGCGGAACCCGCAAGTTGATCACCAAAACATACATCAAGTGGATCACGTGATATCCCATTGTCACCACAGATAAGCACGACAAGACATACATCAAGTGTTCTCAAATCCTTAAAGACTCAATCCAATAAGATAACTTCAAAGGGAAAACTCAATCCATTACAAGAGATTAGAGGGGGAGAAACATCATAAGATCCAACTATAATAGCAAAGCTCGCGATACATCAAGATCGTACCACCTTAAGAACACGAGAGAGAGATCAAACACATAGCTACAGGTACATACCCTCAGCCCCGAGGGTGAACTACTCCCTCCTCGTCATGGAGAGCGCCGGGATGATGAAGATGGCCACCGGTGAGGGATCCCCCCTACGGCAGGGTGCCGGAACAGGGTCCTGATTCGTTTTTTGGTGGCTACAGAGGCTTGCGACGGCGGAACTCCCGATCTATTCTGTTCCCCGATGTTTTTAGGGTATATGGACATATATAGGCGAAAGAAGTCGGTCAGGGGAGCCACGAGGGGCCCACGAGGGTGGGGGCGCGCCTCCCTGCCTCGTGGACAGCTCGTTGCTTCCCTGACGTGCACTCCAAGTCTCCTGGATTGCTTTCGTTCCAAAAATAACTCTCCCGAAGGTTTCATTCCGTTTGGACTCCGTTTGATATTCCTTTTCTTCGAAACACTGAAACAAGGGAAAAAACAGGAACTGGCTGGGCTCTGGGTTAATAGGTTAGTCCCAAAAATAATATAAAAGTGCGTAGTAAAGCCCATTAAACATCCAAGATGGATAATATAATAGCATGAATACTTCATAAATTATAGATACGTTGGAGGCGTATCAGCATCCCCAAGCTTAGTTCCTGCTCGTCCTTGAGTAGGTAAATGATAAAAGAAAGAATTTATGAAGTGTGAATGCTAGCAGGTGCATAAGTTTGATCAATGATAATTTCAATCACCTTTTCTAGCATCATTATATGTCATAACAGTAGCTCAACTCATAGAACTTTGCATGATCAAGTAACAAACTATTCACATGTTAAAGTATAGATCATAAACTTTCTTGAAAACTAACAAACCGTGTTATTAGTCATCAAACAATTATAATTCATCTTATTTTCAGGAAGAGTCTATGTCAGAGCTTTGATTTAGCAAACTCCACATACTCAACTATCATTTAGTCTTTCACAATTGCTAACACTCACGCGATATTTATGGGTTCAAAGTTTTAATCAGACCCAGAGAAAGATAGGGGCTTATAGATTCGCCTCCCAACCTTTTACCTCAAGGGTAATGTCAACAATAATAGTTCATGATGCCTTACATCCAATTGGATATATATATCAGAATCTTTCCAACACGAGGTGCTTGCCAAAGGATAAAATGAAAAAAAGGAAAGGTGAAGATCACCATGACTCTGGCATAAAAGTAAAAGATAGGCCCTTCGCAGAGGGAAGCAGAGGTTGCCATGCGCTTTTATAGTTGGATGCACAAAATCTTAATGCGAGGGTGTAACATCCCAAATTTTCAATTTGGAATGTTATACATTAGATCATCATGCATAACATATTTTATTGCATTTTGTTCTGCGGTCCTAGAAATCCCACGCAACTGAAGGACCCACGGAGAGAGTTGGGGATTTCACGATTTTCGTATTTGAATTTTATCAAATATCGAAACAAGGATCATTTGTTTTAATTATTTTCTCTCTGAAAATATTTCATATTAAAATATATGAGAGGGGATAAAATGACTTCTCCAAAATAAATGAAATATTAGAGGGAAAATATTAAAAATATTTTTTTGTATATTATTTGGAGTTTATTGCAATTTTATTTGAATTAGAAAAATTGCATGTTTTCAAAAATTGCATTTTAGGGCCAAGATAACGTTCATCTTGTTCTAAATATTTTATTTAGACGGAGAAAATTTGTTTTGGCATTTTTAGATTTTTATTTATTTTTCTAGGATTTATTTAAGTTTCGGCGGAATTGTTTTGAAAAAAAAATTGCCCGCGGACCGAACTCGGCCGAAGGCCCAGCGGGCCAACCTGCCCGCGCCGCCTCGCCCGAGCGTGGCCGAGCCGGACTCCCGCCGGAGTTCGGGTCAGCGCCGTCGCCGCCGCCCGGGGGTGCCCCCTCCCCCAAGTCAGACGCCCCCCAACCCCTTTAAGTACCCCGCCCCGCCGCCACCTCTCCCCACCCCGAGTCAAGGAGCCGCCGCCGCCCGCCCTCACCGCCGCCTCGCCGCCCGACGCCGACCCCGCCGAGCCCGCCGCCGCTGTCCCAAGCCTTGCCGGAATCCCGCCGGACCCGAGGTAGCCGCCGCCGCCGGTCTTTCCCGGAAAACCGATCGGTCTTTTTTTTTTAAAACCTGCGGTTGTTTTTTATATATATAGATGGGTTTAGTTTTTTTCGGTTTATTTATTTTGCGGACGTCCGTCCGTACGTTCGTTTTAACAAACGGTTTTCGTCGTTTAGCCGCAGACAGCGAACGTTCGTTCGCTTGTTCGTCAGTTTTTCTTTTTCTTGGAATTTTCGCGATTATTTTCGATCGCGATTTGTGATCCGATTTACGTTTTAGTATAACTTTTCGCTCGTTTATCGGAATCAGGCGATTCAAGCGCCTAGAGTTTCGTCTCGAAACCCTCTTTCTGTTTAGCAAACTTAAACAAGTATTTGCTACTGTAAAATTTGGCTTAGGTCCAGATTAGTAAACGAAGCTTGTTTCTTTCGCCGTTTGAGTTTCGTTGCTTCGTTCGATTTGATTCTTTTTGCAAACCGGAGTTCTTAAGTTGAACTTTCTGGTTAGATCTCTTATTTTGAGTTTACCCGTGCACCCTTTCTTGATTGCTTATGTATGTATTGTTTGTTTGCGATAGAGTACCCGGAGTGTGACACGTGCTACTACGAGTCTCTAGGTTTCACGGATCATCAGCAAGGCAAGTAACACTTTGATCATACCTCTTTACCACCTATTTTTATTGCATTAGATCAACCCTCAAACTATTGCATGGTTAGGAACTGTTTAATATGTGGGTTTTGGGAAGTAGATGAGGTAGTACCTATTGCCCTGTTTATTATCAAACCGTTGGGAGTTACTTCTATGTTTGCTTATATTGCTATGCTCGTAGACGTGGATTGGGTTTGAGTGAATTTCCATGACAGATGTGAGGATGCTAATTAATGGTTCAACTTAAGGTGGTTACCTTAATTCACATCTGAGTGGATTGAGGCACCTAGGGAATCCAGTGTTGCCTGTATTTTTGTATATCCCGGAGTACCCGTGAGATTATCCTATGGACCGCCACCCAGGCTCAAAGGGATCATGAGATTATTCATGCTAGAAACTTCCGTGTGCAGCCACAAGCTATTATGGGCTCTAGCATAGTTGAGTAGGTTGCATGACCTCTTTCAGTGGTGGGCTAGCAGATGTAGGGGAAAGTAGGTGTAACTGTCCATCCGGAGTAAAGAGTTGTTGTTTCTGAAAGACTGTGTCTCAGTCATCCGTTTCTCAAACACCATGTAGTGCGAGAAATCAAACGGAGGAGATCGAGTCTTGTGGGGAAAAGTGCGCAAACCTCTGCAGAGTGTACAAACTAATCATGGTTAGCCGTGTCCCCGGTTATGGACATCTTGAGTATCTAGTTCTTGGATTATCATGTGAATCTCATCATCATGTTACTTAATTTAATTTGATTGGGTTAATCACGTTCTTAATTGGGATTGAGTTGGAGGTACCTTCTCAATGTTTAACAACCACCATGATAGTTAAATAAAATTTTATTTCTTTGTTGTAGGGAAAAATTGGCTTTTCGCAAAACTGTAACCATAGAGCTTTCCACCAGCCATATATGCATGTAGAGATAGCATTATTCCGTTCATTACTCTCTATGTGTTACTTTGCCAGCATATTCCATGTGCTGACCCGTTTTCGGGCTGCAACGTTCATGTGCAGACTTCTCAGACGACGAGTAAGGTGCCATAGGTCGTGGTCTTATACTCAGTGATGCCGTTGGAGTTGATGGACTCACTTTATCTTCCAAGCCTTCCGCTGTTATCGTATTTAGATGGCCTTAAGCCATATTTATTGTAATAAGTACTCTCTTGAGACTATTCGATGTAATTAGTGTGTGATTGCTACTCTGTTATAAATCCTTCAAGTACTGTGCGTGTCAGCATTACCGATCCAGGGATGACACTAATGCACAGAGACTGGACTGTTTGAGGTCTGGTCGCTACAAGATGGTATCACAGCACACGCTGACTGTAGGACACGACCACTAAGCTAAAGCCCTAGATCACTACTCTCTTCTCATTTATGACTCCTCTCCTTTCTTCCACTCTTTTAGGATGGCGGATGCAAGGAACAAGTTCGCACAACCGGATGAGGATACACCTTTTGGGCGACACTTGAAGGAAGTTACTAGGTACCTGAACATCAGAATACCAAGCTTCACTGGGACCTACAATGCCACACTACCAGAAGAGGAGCGTTGGATGATTCAAGTTCAAGTTCCAGGAAGGACGTTCATGCCAGTCACTGAGCCCATAGAGTTTTCCTTTGATGCACCAACCTGGAGTCTAGGAAAGAGCATGGCAGCCCACATCACCATGGGACGCATTGGAGAAGTGTACCGCAATGATCTCAAGGATACTATCTATCAGATTTGTGGGCACCGAGACGAGCAATGGGAGATGATCAGCACCAGGAAGGATAGATCTATTGCAGCTTTCATTTAGGAGTTAAACCAGCACATTCGTCGCTAGGAGAACCACATGTGCGCAGGCACGATAGATTTGAAGAAAGCAATGACAAGGATCATGGAACTGGAGGAAGAACTCAAGGCTACACACGAGGATTATATGGAGGAAATCGTTGCACTAGTGGAGAAGAATGGTGACCTGACAAAGAAGCTAGGAGTTTTCATGGGAGACCCTGCGCCATGAGGAGAAGATGACGATTCTACTTGCCCGGAGAACTGCATCATCATCGACGACACCGACTCGGACCCTGACCATAGCGATGATGACTATGTTGATGAATCCGGAGCAGATATCATGGAGTCTTCGACCGATCAATTTTTCTAGTAGACCACCAAATTAGTAGTAGTATTTTCCCCATGTATATAGTATAGTCCAAGCACTTTGTAACGATAGTTAGATCGATTGTATGCCTTGTTTGAATTGATTGGAGTGATATGATTGTGTTTGTCTCATGTGCATATGGGTAGTGTTTTCCCTCTAGATCTCATTCTATCCTATTTTCTCATCTTTTCTAAACCCATCAGATGCCTCCGAGACACGACACCGGATTGTTTTCCCACCGGAGATCACTCGTTGATTCAGCAGCAGAATGCCCTGATGCAAGTGCTAGTTCAGAACCAAGGCAACAACAACAACAACAACAACCCACCACCACCACCACCACCTGTTGATCACTTAGCCCGTTTTCTTAGGCTGAATCCGCCGGTGTTCTCCAGTAGCACCGAGCCGATTGTTGCAGATGATTGGCTTCGCAAGATTGATAGGGAGTTGACCACTGCAGGATGCACAGATGCGGAGAGAGTGCGTTTTGCCGCACATCAGCTTGATGGACCCGCAGCATCATGGTGGGAGAATTACACAGCCACTCACCCCATTGACACTGTCACATGGGACCAGTTTCAGCAAGCTTTCCGTACTACCCATGTTTCAGCAGGAGCTATGGCCATGAAGAAGCGTGAGTTTCGCAACTTACGCCAAGGAGGACGTACCGTTGGCCAATACGTGGAGGATTTCAGTAAGTTAGCACGTTATGCCCCAGATGTCGTTGCTACGGATGCAGCTAAGCAGGAGAAGTTTCTGGAAGGACTGAATGATGAGCTGAGCATGCAGTTGATGGTGGCAACTTTTAACAACTACCAGGAGTTGGTAGACAGAGCTCTCATGATTGAAGGGAAGCAGCAGCAGATTGAGAGCCGTAAGAGGAAGTATGGACAAGGAAAGTATAGTACAGGAGCTCATCAGAAGCCTCGTTTTATCCCAAACTCGGGAGGACACCTTCAGCATAACCACAGAGGTCACAATCACAATGGAGGGAGCTCGCACAATCATAGTGGCCCCAAGAATGGCAATGGGAACGGAGGAAGCAACAGACAGAACCGTACCAACCCATCAACCCCAGCCAAGAGGGATCTGAGCCACATTACTTGTTTCAAGTGCCAGAAGACTGGACATTATGCAACTGAATGTCCGGAAGCTAAGAATGGAAATGGCAATGGAAGCTCGGGGAAGAAGCCGAACCCTTTCAACAGGGAACAGGTGAACCACGTTAACGTGGAGGAGGTTGAAGCACAGCCTGATGCAGTAATAGGTAAGTTTTTGGTTAAGTCATTTACTGCAATCGTTCTTTTTGATACTGGTGCATCACATTCATACATATCAAGGGGATTTGTGGATAAGTATAAGTTACCCACCAAAGTTCTTAGAACACCTATGTTAGTAACCTCGCCGGGACCAGAGTATATGGCAAGCCAAGGATGTTTTCAGATGCCATTGGCCATAGGTAGGCATGTTTTCCCCTCAGACCTAATAGTTTTGGAGTCGCAAGGTTTGGATGTGATTTTGGGAATGGATTGGCTATCGATGTATGGAGGAAACATAGATTGCGCCAGTAAGACGATCTTGCTTACTACCCCAGAAGGAAGAAGGATTACGTATGTATCCCGGCATGTGCCGAAGAGGACTCAAGTGAATTCCTTATCCGGAGTTGTACAGGAGGAAGTGCCAGTGGTGAAGGATTTCCCTGACGTATTTCCGGAGGAGTTGCCAGGCATGCCACCGGATAGAGACATTGAGTTTTTGATTGAGCTTTTGCCAGGCACAGGCCGATATCAAGTGACCGTACAGGATGCCCGCTAAGGATTTGGAAGAAATTAAGAAGCATATTAAGGAGTTACTGGATAAAGGATATATCCGCCCAAGTTCGTCACCTTGGGGATCACCATTACTTCTAGTGGAGAAGAAAGATGGATCATTGAGGATGGTTGTTGATTATCATGGATTGAATGAAGTAACAATCAAGAACAAGTACCCACTGCCGATGATCAATGATCTGTTTGACTGACTACAAGGAGCTAAAGTATTTTCCAAGATTGATTTGCAATCAGGATACAACCAGTTGAAGATTCGAGAACAGGATATACCCAAGACAGCTTTTACCGCAAGGTATGGGCTATATGAGTACACCGTTATGTCATTTGGCCTGACTAACGCACCTGCCTATTTCATGAACATGATGAACAAAGTGTTTATGGAGTTTTTGGATAAGTTCGTCGTAGTGTTCATTGATGATATTCTGGTCTATTCGAAGAATGAAGAAGAGCATAAGGAGCATTTGTGTTTGGTACTTGGAAAGCTCAGAGAACATCAGTTATATGCCAAGTTCAGCAAGTGCAAGTTTTGGTTAAAGGAAGTTGGATTCCTTGGACATGTTATATCCGGAGAAGGAATAGGAGTAGATCCCACCAAGGTTAACACTGTGACAAATTGGGAATCACCCACGTCAGTTGGAGAGATCCGGAGTTTCCTTGGACTCGCAGGATTCTACCGGAGATTCATTGAGAATTTCTCGAAGATTGCAAAGCCTATGACGGAATTGTTGAAGAAGGACACCAAATTCAATTGGACTGAGGAATGTGAGGCCAGTTTTCAGGAGTTGAAAAGACACTTGGTTACATCACCAGTTTTGATTCTACTAGATCAACGCAAAGATTATGAAGTGTATTGCGACGCTTCACGTCGAGGACTTGGAGCCGTGCTAATGCAGGAGGGAAGAGTTGTTTCATATGCCTCCCGACACCTTAAACCCCATGAGTTGAATTATGCTACACATGATTTGGAGTTAGCAGCCGTAGTGCATGCGTTGAAGACATGGAGACATTTTCTCATCGGAAACCATTGTGAGGTGTACACGGATCACAAGAGTTTGAAGTACATTTTCACGCAGAAGGAGTTGAATCTCAGGCAAAGGAGATGGTTGGAGCTCATTAAGGATTATGATATGAGATTGCATTATCACCCAGGGAAGGCTAACGTAGTAGCTGATGCGTTGAGCTGCAAGAGCCATGTCAACACACTCATGACCGGAGGGTTACTCAAGGAGTTAGAAGAAGATCTTCGTGAACTATGTTTGGAAATAGTTCCAAGAGGCTTTGTAGCAGCATTGGAGATTCAGTCTACTTTGATGGATAAGATCAGAGAAGCTCAGAAGACAGACAAGGAGATTGCCGAGATAAAGGAAAGGATGAGTAAAGGAAAAGCCAGGGATTTCATGAGGATGAGCACGATACCTTATGGTTTGAGGACTGCGTTTATGTGCCCAATGATTCGGAGATCAGGAAGTTGATCTTGCAAGAGGCCCATGATTCGCCGTATTCAATTCACCCAGGAAATACCAAGATGTACCTGGATTTAAAGGATAGTTTCTGGTGGACCGGAATGAAGAAGGATATTGCGGAGTACATAGCAGTTTGTGATGTATGTCAGAGAGTGAAGGCAGAGCATCAGAAGCCAGCAGGATTGCTATAACCATTGCCGATACCCGAATGGAAGTGGGATAAGCTAAGCATGGATTTTATCATGGGATTGCCTAGGACTCGTTCAGGCTATGACTCGATATGGGTTGTAGTCGATCGTTTGATGAAGGTAGCTCATTTCATCCCAGTAAAGACCACTTATACCAGTGCTAAGTTGGCAAAGATATACATGACCAGGATCGTATGTCTGCATGGAGTTCCGAGGACCATTGTATCAAATAGAGGAACCCAGTTTACCTCAAAGTTCTTGCATCAGTTGCACGAGACTTTGGGTACCAGGCTAGAGTTCAGTACAGCCTTTCATCCACAGACACACGGACAGACCGAGAGAGTCAATCAGATTTTGGAGGACATGCTGAGAGCTTGTGCCCTAGATTATGGATCCAGTTGGGATGATAATTTACCGTATGCGGAGTTTTCTTACAACAATAGCTACCAATCCAGTTTGAAGATGGCCCCTTTCGAAGCTTTGTACGGAAGGAGATGCAGGACACCGTTGTTGTGGGACGAAGTTGGAGACCGTTAGTTGTTTGGACCAGATTTGATTAAAGAGTCTGAAGAGAAGATTAAGCTGATTCGCGATAGGCTCAAGGTAGCCCAGTCCAGGCAGAAGAGTTATGCGGATTCTAAACGCAAGGAGACAGTTTACGAAGTCGGAGACAGAGTTTATCTTTGTGTCTCCCCACTTCGAGGAGTTAAGCGTTTTGGAGTTAAGGGAAAGTCAGCACCACATTTTGTGGGACCATACAAAGTTTTGGAGCGTATGGGAGAAGTTGCTTACAAGTTGGAATTGCCCGAAGGATTGTCAGGAATTCACGATGTGTTCCATGTTTCTCAGTTGAAGAAGTGCCACGCAAAGATGGCTGATATTCCTCAGAGAGATACAATGCCCCTGGAAGCGATTCAGTTGGATAGCGATCTGACCTACGAGGAGAAACCATTTAAGATTCTTGAGTTTGCCAGCAGGGTCACCCGCAGCAAGGTTATCAAGTTTTGCAAAGTTCAGTGGAGTCACCATACCTAGGATGAAGCCACCTGGGAGCGAGAGGAAGATCTACGGAAGGACCACCCTCACCTATTTTCTAGCCAACCCGAATCTCGAGGGCGAGATTCATCTTAAGGGGGGTAGGTTTGTAACATCCCAAATTTTTAATTTGGAATGTTATACATTAGATCATCATGCATAACATATTTTATTGAATTTTGTTTTGCGATCCTAGAAATTCCACGCAACTCAAGGACCCACGGAGAAAGTTGGAGATTTCACGATTTTCGTATTTGAATTTTATCAAATATCGAAACAAGGATCATTTGTTTTAATTATTTTCTCTCTGAAAATATTTCATATTAAAAGATATGAGAGGGGATAAAATGACTTCTCCAAAATAAATGAAATATTAGAGGGAAAATATTAAAATAATTTTTTGTATTTTATTTGGAGTTTATTGCAATTTTATTTGAATTGGAAAAATTGCACGTTTTCAAAAATTGCATTTTAGGGCCAAGATAATGTTCATCTTGTTCTAAATATTTTATTTAGACGAAGAAAATTTGTTTTGGCATTTTTAGATTCTTATTTATTTTTCTAGGATTTATTTAAGTTTCGGCGGAATTGTTTTTTTTTAAATTGCCCGCGGACCGAACTGGGCCGAAGGCCCAGCCGGCCCACCTACCCGCGCCGCCTCGCGCGAGCGTGGCCGAGCCGGACTCCCGCCGGAGTCCGGGTCAGCGCCGCCGCCGCCGCCCGGGGGTGCCCCCTTCCCCAAGTCGGACGCCCCCCGACCCCTTTAAGTACCCCGCC